>NC_141694.1:910781631-910816631 GCF_964263255.1 Lissotriton vulgaris
CATCGCCCATGTGCAGCGTTGCGAGTTTGGCGACCCCCTAAACCAAGAGGGGCCGCCACGTGCCAAGAAACTGTGTCGCATTGATAGGGTTGTCACCCATGTGTGGGAAGTTTCTGCAACCCCTTATGCCTGGAGGGGCCATAAGAAAGGAAACCTGGGACCAGAATGACCTGACAGCGAGGTTTTGTCTGAGTGACCCCACATGCCAGGAGGGGCCGCTCATAGCGTTGAGGCCAGAGATCTGGGTCACTGCCCGGGACCCGAAACTGTTGCTACAACCAAGTTGAGGGAGGCTTTGTATCCGAGGAAGCCCAGGAACAAAGGAGACACTGTGGGAGCCTGCGCTGGACACTTACTGAATGTGGCTGAAGTCAGAGCAAATGCGCTCATCAGGAGGTTGGTAAACGCTGCTCAGGAGAGAGCGCCTGCTAGAAGTGTAGTGTAGTTCCTATATTCCCAATAGGCTCTGCGCATTGGAATAACAAGAACGGCAGTATAGACGTAGGACTGAGGTCATCTAGGTCTCTACTGACTATGTTAGACTTAATTAGTTTTTGCCAGCTAGCTCAGAGGTCACTAGAAACTTTCTCAAATGTTCAGGAAAGGGTTAACCGTCCTGATTTAGACAAGAAGGGATTAGTTTCTGACAACCGCATAAACATGACAACTTTGCTCCCTCAGAATAAAGTGTATATCTCTAGAGTCGTGTGAAAAAAATAGACAACTGTTTCACTCAGTCAATCGTGCATGCTTAATTTCACCAGAGAGCAGAGAAATAGAGAGACGGGCGTTTTCAATAAAATGTGTTATTTTATTGAGCAGTCTTCTTTCTCATGCAAGAGAAATGAATTGCCACAATTGCAATACTTATTATAAAGTAAAGTGCGTACAGTAAAAGTAGTATTATGAAATAATACTGTAAAAGCATTGATATGGTTTCTTAGCCATATGATACTTTAAAATGGATAAAATATATACATACATAAAAACATTGACTAACAAACTCAACTGGTGCTTCTAAGATACGTCTACCCCGGTGTACCTGACCTAAGCCTAATACGTGGGAAGGAGTAGGTAAGTTGCTGTTTTAAGTTAAGTTAGGTTTTTGCCAAGAATCGGAATCAAGAATTCTCTCTAAGGTTTTAATCAGCTCCGTACCTTGGTTATAGAATGAAGGAGGTCTTGTATCTCGCTTCTCAGGACTCGATCTCCCAGCAACCCGCGAGGGTGACTTGGGAACACCGGAGCTGGATTTCTCGGCTGGAGAAAAAGACAGCGTCTCTCTCAGTGCGTCGAAGGGAGGGGCATTTTCCTTTGGCTCTAGCAACAGCTGGGCTCCCGGGCAAGTAGAACGTCGCTCTGCTCCCAACCACCGTGTGTTTGCTTAAGGCAACGTTGGTATATTTATACCTGAAAGGTGCCGGGTTTGACGTAAGGTTGGACATAAGACGTCACTAAGAACTAACAGTTCTTTCTGGACTCCAGGAGTTCTTGTGCAAATCAAAACAAAAGGAGGGGGAATTCCCGGGCTGCTGGAGGCTTGGTTTGTTTAAAGAACGCGTTGTGCTTTCTAGGAGTCTATGGGAGTAGCCTTGCATTTTTTGGACTGCATGGGCTATTACTAAATATGGATATGATTCCTATGCCTTTATAAGGATATTATTTGTTATAACCACATAAGGGCATGAATCGGGAATATCGAATTAGGGTCCTAGATAGAAATACAACAGAGGCTGCACATGCGAACGTGTCTAACCCAACTTTGCCAATTGAGCCGCACATCGGCGCTGCCAGGTTTCATACTGTCGAAGTTGATAAAAGCTGAGAACTGGACCTACAGGTCCTGGGGATATACCGCCTTTGTGTAGCAATTATTTTAGTGGTAAACATTAATATTTGAGCAATAACAAAATACAGTGACATGCAAGTCAAGGTTATTCCCATATTGAGTTACAGATGTTAATTATGAGTTATGCACCAATACTAAACAATATTTACATCCAATACTTAAGAAAAGATGGAAAACGGGAGAAAGGGGGAGAGAGAATAAGCTGTAGAAGAAAGAAAGGAAGGAAGGAGATGAAAGGAAGGAGAGAGCAGAAGGGAGGGAAAGTTGAACTACAAAACAGGGATGATAAACCAGTTAGGCAAAGTCCAAGTATAATAATACAGGTGGCTTCATAAAGGTTGCACAATCATAGTGATGAGGAAGACTTCAGAAGCTATGCAAATTATGTGGGTGGGGTATCTTGTAAAAAGGGGGAAAATATAACAAGAAAAATTCTGATTTGTCCATTAAGTTGTAAAAGACTCTTTCACATGAAGCAGTCTTATACAGCTCCCCGAGCCATTCCTCATGAAACAGCAATTGTGGCAATGCCAATGCCGTAAAATACTGATTTTGGCAACTGTAGGGGCAGTGACAAACAAGCGACGAGCATGGTGGGTCAGCTCAGGAATGAACGATAAGTCATGAATAGGGCTCCCAGTTTTCCATTTTTACAGATAAATACAGACATAAATCAATCTTTTTCCTGGCTGTATTTATGTTTAAAATTGAAATATACAGACAATTGGGCTTCTTTTGAGTGCCTTTAAATACTGCTGTTCATTAAATCCAGGTGAACAGCTGAGCAGATACATGTCATGGGGACTTAAAAAATAGGATGAGGTTTCGTTAAATAATAATATATGTCAACATCCATTTGTATTATAATGCCAATATTTACCTCTGGGTGTATAGTTATGTTATATTTGGCTGCTTAATTTACTGAAGCATGACATGCGTCAAAGTATGACTGCATATTTATTACTTTAATACATGTGGAAATATGCCACATTACAACCTAATTCATTCACACAACACAACATAAATATGGATAAATACTGCTAAGATGGCCAAAAAAGAAATATGGATAAATACAGACGGAAATTGTAAAAATATAAATACCATAAAACCGGGAGCTCTAGTCATGAAGGAGATTTAGGGGTTGTGAAAGTGATGTGGGTAAACCCACAGATTGCTGGAATGTAGACCCCACTGCCATCCAAAAGGGGGGTATGCTGGGACAGTCCAAAAGGATAACAACACTATCACATGGTGCATGATCACATCACCCCGAGGCAGAATGAGGGAGCAACCATGCAGCTTGAAGCCATACCGGGTTCCACTGTCAGCCCTGAAAGATCTTAAAAAGTCTAAGCTTCATCAGTGCCTCACAGACTCCTCATTTTAGTGCCTCCAAAAGTTCAGTCCATTCTGCCTCATCAAATTACGCCTGTAGGCAAGCCTGCGAAGTCGTCCTGAGGATTGTCGATTGTGGTTGGGAGTAAAAATGGTGATTCAGGAGGTTGTAGAAGCCAGATCTCAATTCCTTTAAACTGACCTGAAGTATTGAGGTAAGAGAGCACCTGGGAGCAGGGGATAGTCCAGGGTTGGGGACCCAATCTTCTCAGCAGACAATGACGTAATTGTGTATGTTGCCACAAGTCAAAATCATCCTGTAGCATCTCAAAGGACTGGAGTTCACCACCAGACATCATATGTGTAAGATTCAGGACCTCAGCTATGCGCAAAGGGCCCTAATCAAGCATGTTGCCTTCCCATGCGAATGCCAGTATTATTCCAAATGGGAGCTTGGTCATGAAGATGCATGGTAACTGATAAGAGCTTGTGAGCCCGCATCCAGGCAGCACACATGGCTTTCAACATGGAATTCGATGTCGGTGGTGGCAGGACCAGGAAGTTAGAGGGCTTTTAATCCTAAAGGGGTCTCCTGGAGTCGGTGTTCCAGGAATGCACATATGCCAGTTGTGCCAAATGTAGGGCTAAGTAGTAATGTTCCACAGAAGGCAGGCCCAATCCCCCTGCTGATATGTGAGTGATAAGCTTCAGAATTGCCAGGTGAGGTCTTGCTGAACCCCAGATGAAGGCCTAATCTATCTGTATGAGAGTTGAGAGGGGTATTACTTGGGGGGCATACGTAATGCATGCGTGATTCGTGGAAGGAAAGCCATTTTTACCACCTGGGTCGGACCTCCAAAGAGATAGACTCAGGTGAGACCCCTTCATGAAGTCCAATCGCATTTGCTCCATTAAAAGGTTCAGGTTATCTGCCAGCATATCCTCCAAGTCCCTGTTTACTAGAGTGTCCATATACCTGAGGCAGGAGTTCTTCCACTGGTAAGGGTAACAGGCTTTGGTGGCGCAGGTGGTGATCCAAAACAGAGGGAAGGCCTCACTCGTTCCCTAGTTCATCTTGTAGCTCGATTTTGCTGCAAAAGCTACAATGGCCTCGAACAGCACAGGAATGGATGTGGGGAAGGCCGCTAAAGTGAGCAGTCAAGTCAAGTCAAGAGATTTATATAGCGCGCTACATACCCATAGGGTCTCAAGGCGCTAGAGGAAGGGTGGGGAATTACTTGTCGAATATCCAAGTTTTAAGTTGCTTTCTGAATGCTAGGTGGTTCTGAGTAAGGCGAAGGTGAGTGGGAAGGGAGTTCCAGGTTTTAGCTGCCAGGTAGGAGAAGGATCTACCTCCCATGGTGGTTTTGTTCATGCGAGG
The DNA here is from genome assembly GCF_964263255.1 of Lissotriton vulgaris. Lineage (NCBI taxonomy): Eukaryota > Metazoa > Chordata > Amphibia > Caudata > Salamandridae > Lissotriton > Lissotriton vulgaris. The sequence goes on from NC_141694.1 coordinate 910,786,197, forward strand.
TACAGTGGCAAGGGCTTGGTTGGAGGATCGTAGCTGACGGGAGGGGGTGTAGAAGGACAATCGTGTGTTGAGGCATTCGGGTCCAAGTTCATAAAGTGTTTTGTGTGCGTGGGTTAGGAGGCGGAATGTTATCCTCTTATTTACGGGGAGCCAGTGGAGGTTTTTCAGGTGACCAGAGATGTGTTCTTTACGCGGGATGTCTAGTATGAGCCTGGCTGAAGCGTTCTGGATGCGTTGGAGTTTTTTCTGGAGTTTTGCGGTGGTACCGGCGTATAGTGTGTTTCCGTAGTCCAGGCGGCTCGTGACCAGTGCGTGGGTGACCGTTTTTCTAGTTTCGGTGGGGATCCAGCGAAATGTTTTTTGAGCATGCGAAGAATGTTGAAGCAAGATGATGAAACGGCGTTGACTTGTCTGGTCATCGAGAGTGAGGAGTCCAGGATGACGCCCAGGTTCCGTGCGTGGTCCGTCGGGATGGGAGCTTTTCCAAGGGCTTCTGGCCACCAAGAGTCATCTCAGGCGGAGGGGGAGGTGCCTAAGATGAGGACTTCTGTTTTGTCTGAGTTCAGTTTCAGACGGCTGTGCTTCATCCACTCGGCTACTTCTTTCATTCCTTCGGGTAAGTTGGTTTTGGCGGTGTTAGGGTCTTTGGTGAGTGATAGGATCAGTTGAGTGTCATCCGCGTAGGAGATGATGTTGAGGTTGTGTTGGCGAGCGATGGCCGCAAGGGGGCCTCTGACTTGAATGGTGGGAGGCGGACTCTCTGGGTTCTTCCGGTGAGGAACGAGGTGATCCATTCCAGTGCTTTTCCTTGGATTCCTACGTTTCTGAGGCGCTGTAGAAGGGTGCTATGACAGACTGTGTCGAAGGCAGCGGAGAGGTCGAGGAGGATGAGGGCGACTGTGTCTCCATTGTCCAGTAGAGTTCGAATGTCGTCTGTTGCTGCGATGAGTGCGGTCTCAGTGCTGTGTTTGGCTCGGAAGCCGGACTGTGAGGAGTCGAAGGATTTGTTGGTTTCGAGGAAGGCGGCGAGCTGGTTGTTGACAGCTTTCTCGATGACTTTGGCCGGGAATGGAAGAAGCGAGATGGGGCGGTAGTTTTTGAGTTCGGTGGGGTCAGCTGTGGGTTTTTTCAGAAGGGCGCTGAGTTCTGCGTGTTTCCAGCTTTCCGGGAAGGTGGCGGAGTTGAGGGAGCAGTTGATGACATCTCGGAGGTGTGGTGCTATGATGGAGTCTGCTTTGTTGAAGATGTGGTGAGGGCATGGGTCAGTTGGGGATCCTGAGTGGATGGAGTTCATCAGGCGGATGGTGTCCTCAGTGGAGATTGGGTTCCAGTCGTTAAGGATGTTCAAGGGGGGTGAAGGTCCTGCAGAAGGTTGGGTGGGTTGGTCTTAGGGTCGGTTGTCGAAGCTGTTGTGGATGTCTGCGATTTTGTTGTGGAAGAAGGAAGCTAGGGAGTCGCAGAGGGCTTGGGAGGGGGTGATGTCGTTGGAGTTGGCTGATGGGTTGGTAAATTCTTTGACGATGTTGAATAATTCCTTGCTGTTGTGGGCGTTGTTATCTAGACGGTCTTTGAATGCGGCTTTCATGGCAGACCGGATTAGTTGGTGGTGTATGCGGGTGGCGTTTTTGAAGGCGTCCCTGGTGCTGGTGTTTGGGTCTTTTTTCCAGGCCTTCGAGGGAGTGACAGTGTTTCTTCGATTTCTTAAGATCATCGTTGAACCAGGAGGCGTTTTTGCTGCCTAGTTTGCTTTGACGTTTTTTCAACGGTGCTAGGATGTCGGCGCTGTTGGATAGCCATTGGGTGAGATTAATGGCTGCTTGGTCGGGGTTTGAGGAGTGGGCGGGGGGGGTTTAGAAGAAGTGATGAGGAGATCTGGTCGATGGTGATTTTGTTCCAGTTTCTTCGCAGGGTGGGTTGAGGATGGTTGTGGATTGTGGTCTTATTGTAGGTAAAGTGAACGCAGCTGTGGTCCGTCCAATGAAGAGCTGTGGTGTGACTGAATGAGACATGTTTGCTGGAGGTGAAGATGGGGTCGAGTGTGTGACCTGCAATGTGGGTGGGGGTAGTGACAAGTTGTTTGAGTCCGAGGTTGGCAAGATTGTCCAGAAGGGTGGTGGCGCTGCTGTCGTTGCTCTTTTCCAGGTGAAAATTGAGGTCTCCCAATAGAATGTAGTCCTCGAAGGGAAGGGCGTGTGGGGTGATAAAGTCAGTGATGTCGTCACTGAATTGTGCACGGGGTCCTGGAGGCCGGTAGAGGAGGGTGCCTCTGAGTGTGGTCTTGGGGGTCGGTGTGGATCTGGAAGTGGAGGTGTTCGGCGCTGGCAAGGTTGACGTCTGAGCTGGTTGAGATGCGGATGGAGTTCTTATGGACGATAGCGATGCCTCCTCCTGTTTGCTTGATGCGGTCCTTGCGGATGATCTTGTATCCTTCCGGGATGGCAATGGTGATGTCAGGGGCTGAAGAGGCATTCATCCACGTTTGTTAGGAAGGCGACGTCCGGTGAGATGGTGTCTAGTAGATTCCAGAGGTCGATGGCGTGTCTGTGGACCGAGCGGGTGTTGAGCAGGATGCATTTTAGGTGGTTGGTGTCAGGTCTCTGATTGGTGTTGGTGGGTGAGGAGCTGGTTTTGGTGCCGTCGAACTTGCAGGAGTTGTAAGAGAAGGGTCCATGGGTGTGTCCAGGAGCGGCTTGGACGCAGTTGGGGGAGCGGCCGGGGTTAAGGGCAAGGAGAGTGGTGGCATCGTAAGTGATGCGAGTGGGCTGGGCATTACGGGAACCAGGGGGTCTGGCGCTGGGCGCGGTCCAGGCGCGGACGGGCGTAGACGGGCTTACCTTTGGCGCACCTTCGGCGCGAATGGGGCGCGGTCGCTGCGCGTGAACGCTGCGCGCTTGTCCAGCTGTCATAAATGGAGGATGGAGGGGGCGGAGCGTGGGCGGGGCGGCTGGGAGGCGGGAGCGTGGGGGGAGGGACGGGCTGAAGGCACAACCAAATGGCGATCGGTTTAAATACACACACACACAGCCTAACACGCTGATATTGGCCACAACAAAGACAATAATAGTGTTGGAAATGTTAAGTTTCAATTAAATACTCCCGTGGGCACTGCTGAGCACACAGGCACCAAATCCGGGTTTAAATTAGCAAAGTCAATAAAACTGCAGCAGCGCGAGGCGCTTGAGGAGGAGAGCAGCGCTACGATACCAGAAGCTGCAGGAGGCGAGTGGGAGCAACCGCTGAGTCCGGAGACAAGCTGGTCACAGGGCAATGTCGGACCGGACGGTGAGGATAGCCAGTGGGTGGGTGGGGCGGCTGGGAGGCGGGAGCGTGGGGGGAGGGACGGGCTGAAGGCACAACCAAATGGCGATCGGTTTAAATACACACAACACAAGATACAATGTCGAAGCACCTCCAGGTGCAGGAACGCCTACAATCTGTTCCGATTGACGCATGGACGCCACTAAAGGCTCCCTCGCAAGAAGAAATAGTAGGAGGGAGAGTGGGCAACCCTGATGTCTTCCTCTGCGGACCGGGAATGGATCTGAAAGAAAGCCTCTACAGTTGGTCTGAGCACATGGGGGACTCAGAGCCATCTCACTTTGGCAATGAATTTCTCACCAAGGCCAAATTTCAGAAGCCTGGCAAATAGATAGGTCAATTCTATCCTATCAAAGCCTTTCTCAGTAACCAACAACAATGCCAAGTCCTCATCTGAACGGTTCACTGCTAGCCAGACTGTATGAGCTAATGTACGAAGATGATTGCATTATGATCGGCCTGGGACAAACTCCACTTGCAAATGGTGTATAAGAGAGGGGAGAACTTGCTTCAGATGAGCTGCTAAAATGCTTGCAAGTATCTTGACGTCTCCATTAAGTGGGATATGGAACAATAACTGCCACAAAGAAGAGGATCTTTCCCTGGGTCGCAGAGGCCCAAAATCAGCACGCTGTTGGACAGCAAACCCAAGCAGACAGAGCGGTCAGCCTCAGAGATGGCCTCTTGTAGAAGATACACTATCTCAGACTTTCTACCAGGCAGCCATCTTCACCCAGGGCTTTGCGATAGGGTAGATCCCAGATGGTTTGCTCGATCTCCTACTTGGCGATCTCGTGCTGAAGCAGCGGTCTGCAGTTTTCTGAGAGGCAAGGTAAGCAAATACCATCCAAAAAGGTATTTATCTGCTCTATCACCTTGATATTTTGCCTTTGGTTTTTTACATTTCATGGATGCTGCCACATGTGAATGGGAATAAGAGCACACCTGGTACATTCCAACTCAGGGGGGTGGAGTTAAAATATTTTAAATTTTATACATAATAAATATTTGACTGAACATTTATTTATTGTCTGCACTGCTCACACGTTTAGTTATGAGTTGTGTTCATTGATCTGTATTCACAGTTCCCTCAGAGGAAGCCTTGATTGCTGGTGCTAAGCTACTAACAGAATCAGGTGCATAAGGAGGTGCTTGACCCAGTTGATCGGGATCCATAGCAGGGTGGTCCCCAAGACATCAGGAGTAAAAGGTCACAACTACCTCGGTTGGGCCCAGTAACCTGTGTTTGGCCCGAGGCCTTCCAACCCGGGTTCTGACAACATACAACAGCCATGGTTGCAGAGGACTGTTTAGAAAGGTATGGGGGCTAAGATCATATTACTTGAGACAATGACAAATGTGGTTATTGGAGCTAATGAATGTTTTTTTGATTGTGTACATGGGATCATGGCAGAGGTAATCAATATTTTGCTTGTATAGGAAACTCAAATATTTCCTTTACAAAAATCCACCATAAACACTGAAAGACAATAGATTTTGGGATAAGACTCTACTACACAAACAAAACTAAAATCATACAATTAAGCTGCAATGTGCCAAGAAACTTGCCTAGGAAAGATATAAATGCCTGATCAACATGAAACTCTGTGCCATCGCATACTATGAATACATACTTCTAAAATAATATCACATACTGGCTCAGCCCTTTTTTCCCTGCACTGTATGATTAATCTCATACAAATTAATTATCTGACTGCTGAGTTACAATGTTAATGATACTTACCAAGGTTCATCAGTAGGTTCCCAACACACCAAACATACACTACACGTAAAACACATAGCTCTGTCATCTCCCGAGGAGGCGGGCTGCAAAGGAAAATGAAGAAAACATTTGTGGACTGTTCTAAGAGCGTAAGGAAGTAAATGAAAAAAACTCAAAATTAGCTTAACCTTGCCCTCTAGAATTTGGTGGGCCTACAGAAACCATTCATTATAAACTTCTAGCTAAACTTGCCAATTTGAGTATTGTCAAAATAAGTTCTTACATATTAGGGTATCCAATTGCGCACATGGATTTGAGACAACGCCAAAAGTCACAATGATTTTACATCTGGATTTTCACTTTCTTTCCTCTTTTACATTACTGATCCAATGCCTACATTAGCTACATTATAGAACTGGGGCATCCCAGTTAATACATTTAAAACATCTAAACATCACATTCCAGGAAAAAATAAACATGTTATTTTGACCTTGCAACACAATGCTTTTGAGATCAATTTCATTTATAGCTGCACAAATCCCTTCATCAACAATAAAGCAGGAAAGTGATCAACCTTTTGATAACACTGCTGAACCTAATTGCATTACCTGATTATTTGTACACCCATTTGTCCTACCAAAATGTTTGTTTGAACTCAATAATAATGTATTAACAGTTTACTTGAAAAAGTTTAAACCATATACAATGCTGTTATAATATGACCTACCTACAGGAAATATTTTGCAGCAAGTCGGTCCTTCCCATACTTATAGTCTTAGAACTCTCAACGGCAAAAAAAAAATGTCGAAAAAACCCTGATTTTTACAAACACAAATCTCTGCTTTCTCTAAAACAAAAAAACTGCAAATCATTTTCTATAATAAAAAACGAAAGAAAAGAAAATCAGGTGAACACTGCAGCACCTTATTAAAAATCTGGACTCCGGAGGCGTGGTCTCGGGGCGAATGGCTTGAGAAGTAAGCTGCCAGAGCTCCTGTGCACTGCCACCTTTAGCCGCCTTTAACGCAGATCTGGGGCCCAATTGACACTGCACATCGGGGCGTAGAGACGGCGGAGCAGCCGGGGCATCTTCGGGAGAGCGGACAACGCCTTGAACCTTCACCCTCAGCGCCTGGCGGCAGCTGCCGCCGTTTTGCCTCTTGGTGTCCCAGGCCCTGCTCCGCAGGCTGCCGCATGCCCACATCAACCAACTGCTGACACCACTATTCTGCGGCAGGTGCCCGATCCTGTGTGGGGCTTTCTAGCGCCGGGGGTGCAGCTGAGCTGAGAGGATTACCGGCGCCCTAGCTTGTGGCGGCCACCATTATGGGATTTTCTCTCTCCCTGGAGCAGACGATCCTGTGGCGCAGCGGGCTCACTCCTGCGCCGGATGGCGGGGGACTGGCTGGTCGGTGGTGAACACGGAGGGCTACTGGAGACTACTGGCCCTTGGCGGAGCCACCGGCGTCAATGTGGTGGCCTGGCCTGAGAACAACGGCCCTCTAGCCTGGTGGGCACGGGCCTGCTTTCCCCCTACCTCATTACGCCGCCTCCTGCTGGTCTCCTACAGCGCTGCCCTTCTACACAGGTGAGGTGTGGGGCGCCCCTGCGCGCTATAACCCTGCACACTGGGGACCCGCTGGGCTGACCCGTTTAGACTGGACCCTCTCTGCTCCCCTCTAGAACCTGCCCCGTGCTGGCTGCTCGTAGCGCCGGCGTGTTGATATCGCCTGTGGAATCCTCCAGTGGAGTACTCGGCCCTCTTGTGGACCGCTTGATGGGTATCTGGGTGCTCGGAGAACCCCGTGGACCTGGGGCCCTCAGAGACTGCTCCTATCCTTGCTGGTGGACCCTCGGCATACCCTGCTTCCCTGGGGCTGAACTTTTTAGGGTACCACGCAGCCCCATTGTTGCTGTATCACGGCCCTGCTGGACCCTAGGCTCAGGTGGATGCGGTTTGGACTGTGGAGTCTCGACACCAGCCACGATCGTACAGGGGACGCTCCTTTCTGCGCCCTCTCTTCTCCTCAAGGCCAAGGCTGGCAGGCAGTGAGTGGTTTTCTCATCTTTCGTTGCTCGGTGGCCTCAACAATGTAGGTCTTGCTGCCCTGAGTGTCGGGGAGTGACACTGGCTCTTGTCTCCCACACAACTTTTCTCCTACCTGCTAGTAGGGTGAATCACGACCGCACCGGCCCCCACAACGTGGCCGTACAGCAGTTGGCTTCCCTGGCGACTGGGCCACTATGGCATTCCAGACGTCTGCACTACGGATAGTCCATCCTCCTCTCACAGCTTGCAGATCATTACCCGCCGTGTTCTCTACGACAGTCCAAGCCCTGCTAGCTGGGGGTGTCAGATATCGCTGTTTGACCTTCAGCGTTTCCCTATCCGGCCCCACCACCTTATTAGGGTCCGGAAAGTACTTGGCCTAGAGGAGAGATGACGTGCACTAAACCGGGTAAGGACGCTGCGATTCCCCAGAAGGATAACCCGGTTGCCGCACTCTGGAACAAATAGGACCCGCTGTTCCTTGTGCGATGGTTTAGACGACTGGAGATAACTCAGCGCCAGTCACACAGTCCTTCATGGCCAACTTCATGCTAGAACTCAAGTCCGAAATTGGCTCACTGTGCTCAGAGGTCCACTCCTGTGTCCGGGAACTCACGAAAGATGTTGACGATCTTGAAGAGATAGTGAATGGCCTCGAAAAGACCGTGGGTGCCCGAACGGAAGACTAAAAACACCTCTGGCAGTGGCTGGCCAACATCGAAGAGCAACATCTAGATCTCCAAATAAAGCAGAAAGATTTGGAAAACCGGAGCCGCCGCAACAATCTCCGCATTAGGGGGATTCCGATTGCCGCTGAGGGGTCGGACATCATGACCTTTGTTGCGAAGCTACTACATGAAATCTGGGGCGATGACTATGTCTCTCCACCAGCCTTAGGTAAGGTGCATCAGGTGTCTGGCCACGCCAACCGAGTGGGCCTTATTCCTGACATTTTTACCCGGGTCCACTTTTTTACCGAGAAGGAAGCCATTCTCAAAGCAGCTCACGCCAAGCCGGAGCTCACCTACAAAGGTGCAACCATACAGATCTTCCAAGACCTTGCTCCCACCATGTTGCGCAGACGCCGAGACTTCAATCCAGTCACAGACAAGCTGCGGAGTCTGAATATCCGATATCAGTGGGGTCCCCCATCACTCGCCTTTTTCAATGGGAGTCCCAGCACCGGTCGGTGAGATCTCGCCAGGAAGCGGCACAACTGTTGCATCTCTCTCACACCACCATAGAGCCCCGCACGCCTCCCCTTCCATGCTCGGGAGCCTGCATAGCTCTCTTGGACCAGGGTACAACGCTTCAAGAGAACTTCGCCTCAGGGGAAGAATCTGCCTCTCAATCTAAACCAGACATCATACAGCACATTCGCTCTGTGGAGGAGAGCTGCTCCTCGGCTAGCTCTCGCCCTGCCACACCTTGACTGCACAGGCAAGCGTTTCTATCTATCACTATGATGCACTGCTCACACCTGCTACCTGGTCCTCCTAAGCCGATGTTCTGCTCTGTGCCTGTTGATCCCCCAGCTCCACATTTTCAGGGATGGTGGTGCGATGTCGACTCTCTGTCTCTCACGCTTTGGACCTTGACAGATCCACCCCCCTCCTGCTCCTGGGAGAGTGACTTTTCCGGGATGACCTTTGCCCTTGGGCCGCGATTATCCCTGGACTGGACAGGACACTATGGCCCTGTTGGCCAAAGTTGTATTTTTTGTCCGCCGACCTCTTATTCTCTTCTTTCCCTCTTCTTTTCTCTCTTTCCTCCTCTTTGGTGGGGGTGCCTCCCACGACACTCCCCTCCTCTCAGTGAGAGCGACATCCTCCTACCCCTCCCTCCTACTGCAACTCCCTGCTTCTCACACTGGCGTAGCAGAACGCCCCAGGCCCTGATACCACCATGACTGCTGGCCCTTGCCTGAAGATTCTGTCCCTCAACGTCAAGGTACTTAATTCTCCCAACAAACTACGTCAGATATGGCGCTACTTACTGCAGCAAAACCCGGACATTATTCTCCTACAGGAGACTCATTTGCTGAAGGTTGACACTCCGCGCATGGCCCACCATCGCTATCCCCTTCAATTCTGGGCTACGGCCCCCTCTAAAACAAAAGGGGTGGAGATACTCTGTAGACCTGACATCAGGCAGGGGGAATCAAAGGTAGTTTGTAGCGTGGATGGCCGCTTTATTAGAGTGGGGTCAAGATTGGACACCGCTCCTTCACATTATACAATATCTATGCACCTAACCAGGCGCAGGATTTCTACCTCCGAGCCCTCCTGCAGGACCATATACCACAGGCAGATCCTTTGCTGATCATAGGAGGGGACTTCAACATGGTGTGGGACGCCGCACTGGATCGTAGGGATGCCTCATTCCATGGAGCAGGGACTATGTCTTCAGCTCTCAGGATAAAGATAACGGATCTTGGCTTGATAGATTCCTGGCGCTTTCATTCCCCTGACGTATGCGATTATTCATATTCCTCCCATGTGCACCGTTCATACTCTCATATCGACCTTATTTTTATTTCCCATACCCTGATCGGCGAGTCACTTTCGGCCTCCATGTCTGACATCTCTGTCTCTGACCATGCCCATCTTGAGCTCCTCTTGAGGGACCCGGCGCCCCTTGGTCCCAGTTGGCGTCTTCCTCTGCATATCCTTCGTGACCCAGTGGATGTGGCGAGCTTGGGAACTGCCATGGAGTCTTACTTTGCAACTAACGACATCCCTGAAACCCCCTTCCCGACAGAGTGGGATGCATTCAAGGCCACAATTCGCTGCAATATCACATCCCTCGCAATTGCACATAGGCGAGAAGCGCGCCTCCTGGAAAACAACCTTGCTAAGGACATTAAGGCCCTGGAGAGACATGATCAGGAACGCCCCTCAAATGCGCACAAACAACACCTTGCAAACCTCTGAGGCCAACTGAGCTCCCTTCGTACTAACAAAGCCGAACAGGCTCTCTTAGTGCTAAAGCAGCGATACTAAGAGGGGGGGGGGATAAAATGGATTCGGTCCTGGCTCAACATCTGCGAGTGCGTGCTTCCAAGGCGCACATAGCTAACATCCTGACTATTGCGTGCACACGGGCTACTACTGAGGTGGCTAAACGGGACTCCTTCCGTGCGTACTACTCTGCACTTTATGCCGAGGACAAGCCGCCTCCAGGCAGGGTTCAAACACTCTTGGACAACTGCACTTGGACGCCGATCAGTCAATACCAAGTTCAGCAGCTGGAGGAACCCCTTACCCAAGAGGAGCTTTTGAGCACTCTGAAGGACCTACCACTTCGGAAATCGCTGGGTCCAGATGGTCTCTCCCTGTTCTTCTATCGCCTCTTCCTACCACAGCTACGGCCCTACTTACTGCGTCTTTTTAACTCATTTACCGATGGTACCGGTCCGTCCCCCTCTACGGGGTTGGCGGAGATTGCCTTCTTCCCTAAACCGGGCAAAGACCCCCACTCTCTGTTCTTCGTTTCATCCCATAGCCCTCTTAAACACCGACCTTAAGATATATACTAAAATATTGGCTAAGAAGCTAGACCCCCATCTGCCCGGCCTTATCGAACCTGACCAGGTCGGCTTTATCCAGCTTCGTCAGGGAGCGGACAATGGGCGTCGTGTTGCGCACCTCGTAGGGAAGGCCCAACACTGGAACATACCTGCATGTTTATTATCACTCGACGTGGAAAAAGCGTTCAGGCGCGTGGACTGGACCTTCCTTCGAGCAGTGCTGCATAAAATCGGGTTGGGCCCGCTCATGATAGCCCGGATCATGGCCCCTTATCTCTCCCCACAGGCCCGAGTGAGAGTTAATGGCCAACTCACAAACCCCATCGCCATATTTAGAGGCACGAGACAAGGGTGCCCCCTTTCTCCACTGTTGTTCGTTATTGTGGTGGAACCCCCGGCCATGATGATCTGTCAAGCTCCCAACTTCCAAGGTATCCCCCTAGGAGGCCAACAACACAAAGTGTCTCTATTAGCTGATGAATTGATCCTCAAGCTATCTCGCCCGCACACCTCGCTTCCGGCGCTCCTCTCTTTGTTGCGGTCCTTTAAATTGGCATCTGAACTCAAGATTAACCACGAGAAGTCTTGGGCCCTGATCCCAAGAGAAGAGATACCCACGCTTCAATCCCTCGTCCCATACCAATGGGCTAATAGCTCCATTCGATACCTAGGACTCCACCTATCTCCCACATTAGACACATGGTCCCAAATCAACTGGCAGGATTGCAGGCGGTCGGTCTTGGAGGACTTACGAGTTTGGAAACAGCTTACCTTCTCCTGGCTGGGTCGCCTGAACGCCATTAAAATGTCGGTGCTTCCAAAAATCTTATATTTATTTCAATGTCTGCCCACCCCCATTCCGCAACACCAGATCCAGTGTCTTAAGCGCGATATCACTAACTTCATCTGGGGCAGACGTCGAGTGCGATTCACCAATAAAATTCTTATGTTCCCACGAGACATGGGTGGGCTTGCATGTCCCTACTTATTAGAGTACTACTGTGCCTCCCATCTATGCTTCATCCCCAAATGGACGGTGTGGGATAGCGAAAAGGTTTGGTTCCATATGGACAGGGCGGTAACTGGGCGAACCATCTGGGACCTTTCCTGGCTCCCCCAGAACTCACGCTCTCATAGTACCTACATTGCTCTTCCCACCAAGACGGTACTTGAAGTCTGGGACAAAGTGGTCGTCTCCAAGGAACTCTCTAACTTTCCGTCCCCCCCCATACCCGTATAGCAGGAAATTCGCTTTTCCCGCCGGCTGTTAATCTGCAGGGATATTCTGATTGGCTGGAGATTTGTTTATAGGCGATATGTTCAAATCTTTTGCTCAATGCAAGGAGGATCTCCAACTTTCGGAGGGAGCCAGGCTCCAATACATACAATTACGTCACTGAGTATCCAAGTCTTCCTTAACGCAGGCCGCCACCTGAGCGTTCACCCCTTTTGAGCGCCTAGTACGCTCCTTCGACAACTCTAGGGGGCTTATCTCCCGGACCTATCAGATTCTACAACATCCTCCACTCGTGACTCCCCACCCATACCAGCGTCACTGGCAATCGACAACCTCCTCTGACATTATTCCAGCCCAATGGATCCGCCTGTGGCAGGATATCCCGAAGGTATTCCGTAGCGGCTCTCAACGGGAGTCTGCATATAAGATCATGACGCTCCCTATGAAAAGCCAGCCAATAAATGAGTGAAGGAAGGAAGGTTGGTTATGAATCTAGGGAGGATACCATCACTGAAGAGCAACTGTGACAGGAAGCATTTCCTTCTCCAGTATGAGACTTTTCCAAGATTCTTAACTTGGGAATAGATTTCAAAACATTTCAAATGGGAGGATAACTAAAGGTTATAATCTTGCCAGATTTTTGAAAGTTTTCATAGAGGGTTTCACTTTTGAATGACTGACCAACGACAGTCATTGCAGCTGCATCCATAAGTAAAATGACAAAATACCGAACGTCAATATGCTCTAGATGGCAGTCCTGCAGATCCAGTTCAAAAACGGTTGGCAAGCAGCAGGGCCTCCAATAAACTTTTCCTTTATTAGGTTAAACCCTGCATTGAGGAAAAAAATTGCTTTCGACAGCACTGCTGTAACCCTAAAACAAAATCAAGTGGATAATTTTGCTTTATAATGATATTCACTTATTAAGCAAAAACACACACCAGAAGTACCGACAACAACTCTTGCTTCTCTGCATCGGAAGCTGGTGTATCAAATGAAATAAGAGCCTATATAGCCATGGTGGCAGAGTCTCAGAAAAAAGAAAACAGAAAACATCCACAGGAAAAATTGCCAACTCCTGCAAGAATGTTGGAAGTGTATAAGTGAATAAGACTATACATTGCAACCATATTTTATTTAGTGTACATAAACTCAATATTCTAGGCAATTTGCATAGCTAGCTGATGGTCATACAGACAGTGTGCCAAAGTGCCTGAAACTGTCTGGTCTTTAGTGGCATGCTGAAAAATAAAATGGTTTTGAAAGTTTAAGAGCGACAGGCAATGTATTTCCAAGCCTGACCAGAGCTACCTGGAAGAATACGCCACGAGCCTCATCTGTTCTTTTTCTGACACTACATAGGGTAAGGGAGTGACAACATGTTCATATTGTACGAGACAGGAGGTGGATTTTGAATTTACAAACAACAAATCGGGTGTAGCAGTTTAAACTACCCCATGTATGGCACACAGTGACCTAAAAACGATTTGCTGTCCCACCAGAATTTAACAGATGGGTGTGGTATTGTCAAATGTGTGCAGTCCAAGCGAAGATGTAACTATGGTATTTACCCATAGTAAACTTGCCATAGGAGACACCGGTGGACCAATTATTGGCAAAGCCAAGTCTGGGTTCAATGACTGTATCTAAATCTTAAATATGTACCACCTGCGCAAGGTTTGAGAATTTATAAAATTTTCCACACTTTAGATAAATAAAACAGCTTTTTAAAGATCCAATACATGAAAGTGAGTTTCTGATTGCAGCGAAAACCTAGCTGACTGTACAGTATTTGGGGTTAGTGCCTATTGAGAATTGCCATAGCTTGAGCTTCCCTTAGAGGATGTCTAGAGTGGTGAAGAGGACTTTTAATAGGGTTCTAGTTCAAGAAAAGCTGGCTATCCACGAGCAGTTCACTACTAAACAGAAAGCAAAGAAGCACAAAGGAGTGGAATTCAAACTCATTAGAACCAGATATCATTGGTATACAAAAAGAAACATACAATAACAAACAGTTTGCAAATTGAGGTAACACAGCTAAACCCAGAGGGACACCCAAAAAAATCATGCTGAGCCGGACCTCTAATGGAGGCATCAAGACAGAATTATTCCATTCCTTCATCCATGCAAAGAAAGCATAGGAGAGTTGAGGCGCAAGAAAAGAAGGATCATAATTGAGGGCTTCTAGGCATAGCACACACAAATACATAAAGCAAAAGCAAACGTGAAGGGTGAAAAAATCGTATAGGAACATGTGTCCACAGGTTTTCCTGTAAGGTCAATCCTAGAAAGAAATATTTGGCAATACGACACAAGAACTAGACTCAAAATTGTCAAAATCTGCCAGACTGCTGATATTGTAGCACATAAAAGAACAAAGCATTTTAAAAACAAGAATTGAAACGATGCAAAAGGAAAAATCTTCAGATAATGTTGCTAAAATTGCTCACTCAAGCTTTAAGTCTATCAAAAAAAAGTAAGGAGATTCATCAAATCCTGGAGGAAAAAAATGACTGCACAGCAATTGAAAGAGTGGAAGGAAAGTCAAGTCAAGTCGTCAAGTCAAGTCAAGTCAAGGCAAAATTTGTATAGCGCACTTTTCAGCCAGAGGGTCTCAAGGCGCTTGAGGGGGGGGGGGGGGGGGGGGGGGGGGGGGAGAAATAGACAAGTTTTGAGTTGTTTTCTGAAGGAGAGGTGGTTCTGTGTAAGGCGGAGGTGGGTGGGGAGAATTCCAGGTTTTGGCCGCCAAGTAGGAGAATGATCTTCCTCCCATGATGGCTCTTCGGATGCGTGGAATTGTGGCGAGGGCTTGATTGGACGATCGTAGTTGGCGGGTGGGGGTGTGAAAGGTCAGGCGCGTGTTGAGGTATCTGGGTCCTAGGTCGTAGAGGGCTTTGTGTGCGTGGGTGAGGAGACGGAACGTTATTCTCTTGTTGACGGGGAGCCAGTCAAGGTCTCCCAGGTGACCAGATATGTGCTTGTGGCGGGGTATGTCTAGAATGAGTCGGGCAAAGGCGTTCTGAATACGTTGGAGTTTTTTCTGTAATTTGGCTGTGGTTCCGGCGTAGAGGGTGTTTCCGTAGTCCAGTAGGCTTGTGACAAGTGCTTGGGTGACCGTCTTTCTTGTTTCGGTGGGGATCCATCGGAAGATCTTTCGGAGCATGCGTAAGATGTTAAAGCCTGATGATGAGATGGCGTTGACTTGTCTGGTCATCGAGAGGGAGGAGTCTAGAATGAATCTCAGGTTGCGAGCATGGTCCGTTGGTTAGGGTGTGCTGCCCAGGGCCAGTGGCCACCATGAGTCGTCCCATGCAGAGGGGGATGATCCTAGGATTAGGACTTCCGTCTTGTCTGAATTCAGTTTTAAGCGGCTGTTCTTCATCCACTCGGCTACGTCTTTCATCCCTTCGTGTAGGTTGGTTTTGGCGGTGTTTGGGTCTTTGGTGAGGGAGAGGATCAGCTGGGTGTCGTCGGCGTAGGAGATGATGTTGAGGTTGTGCTGGCGTGCGATGGATGCGAGGGGGCTCATGTAGACGTCAAAGAGGGTGGGGCTGAGAGATGATCCTTGTGGTACGCCGCAGATGACTTCGGTGATTCAGAAAAGGGGGTGGTGATGAACAGAGTGTCTGAATTAAGCAGACCACTCTTACCCAGTCCAAAGATCAGGGCTTGATCCATCACCGTTTTTTAGCTCACTGCACCATCCCAGCTCAGAACTTGGCTATATGCAAATTAGTCTGACCCTGGCCCAGTGCATCATGGGAACAGGGCAGACCAAACTACCAAGTCAATTCTTATACTGGGAAGGAAACAAGCTTCCGGGGACCGGTTTCTGGCATTTCAGCCGTCTTCGGCCCGGCTTGCTTGAATCCTGATGGTGCAATGAGCAAGGGACTCACATCTGAGTATACCCTTCCACGCTTATGGTGGACAAAAATGATTCAGAAAAGGGGGTGGTGATGAACAGAGTGTCTGAATTAAGCAGACCACTCTTACCCAGTCCAAAGATCAGGGCTTGATCCATCACCGTTTTTTAGCTCACTGCACCATCCCAGCTCAGAACTTGGCTATATGCAAATTAGTCTGACCCTGGCCCAGTGCATCATGGGAACAGGGCAGACCAAACTACCAAGCCAATTCTTATACTGGGAAGGAAACAAGCTTCCGGGGATGACTTCGGTGGCCTCTGATCTGAAAGGGGAAGGCGGACTCTCTGGGTTCTTCCGGCGAGGAACGAGATGATCCAATCCAATGCTTTTCCTTGTATCCCAACGTTACTGAGGCGTTGTACAAGGGTGCTATGACAGACCGTATCAAACGCTGCGGAGAGGTCCAGGAGGATGAGGGCAGCTGTTTCCCCGTTGTCGAGTAGTGTTTGGATGTCGTCTGTGGCTGCGATGAGGGCGGTACCGGTGCTGTGTTTGGCTCGGAAGACAGACTGTGAGGGGTTGAGGGAACCGTTAGACTCGAGCTGACTGTTGACGGTCTTCTCTATGACTTTGGCAGGGAATGGGAGGAGCGAGATGGGGCGGTAGTTCTTAAGTTCAGTGGGGTCTGCTGTAGGTTTTGTTCAAGAGGGCACTGAGTTCGGCATGTTTCCAGCTTTCCGGGAAGGTAGCGGTGTTGAGGGAGCAGTTGATGATATCCTGGAGATGGGGTGCGATAATGGAGTCGGCCTTGTTGAAGATGTGGTGGGGGCATGGGTCGGTTGGTGATCCGGAGTGAATGGAGTTCATCAGGCGGATGGTGTCTTCGGTGCTGATCGGGTTCCAGGCGCAAAGGGTGGTGGTGGGGGGCTTCAGTTTGGTGGTAAGGGGGGTAGACTGGTCGCCGAAGCTGTTATGTATGTCAGCGATTTTGCTGTGGAAGAACTAGGTTAGAGAGTTGCAGAGGTCTTGAGAGGGAGTGATGTCGTTGTTGCCGGCGCTGGGATTGGTAAGCTCTTTGACGATGATGAAGAGTTTGTTGCTGTTGTGGGCGTGGTTGTCGATCCTTGAAAGCTGGTTTCTTGGTGGATCGGATCAACTGGTGGTGATTGCGAGTGGCGTCCTTGAGAGCAGTCATGTTGTCTGTGGTTGGGTTTTTTCGCCAGGCTTTCGAGGGTGCGGCAGTTCTTTTTGGAGTTCTTGAGGTTGTCATTGAACCAGGAGGCTTTTTTGCTTCCTGGCTTGTTGTGATGGTTTTTCAAGGGTGCTAATTCGTCAGCGCAGTGGGTGATCCATTGTGTGAGATTGATGGCTGCTTGATTTGGGTCCGATGATTTGGCAGGAGGGTTTTGGTTTAGTTTTGGTTTGAGCTGGTCGGTGGTAATTTTGTTCCAGTTTCTGCGGGGAACTTGTTGTGGGTGGTGGTGGGTCGTCGTCTTTCTGAAGTTGAAGTGGACGCAGCTGTGGTCCGTCCAGTGGAGACCTGTGGCATGATTGAAGGAGACGTGCTTGCTGGAGGAGAAGATTGGGTCGAGCGTGTGTCCGGCGTAGTGGGTGGGGGTGTTTACCAGTTGCTTGAGTCCGAGATTGGCGAGGTTGTCCAGAAGGGTGGTGGTGTCGCTATTGTTGTTCTTTTCCAGGTGGAAGTTGAGGTCCCCTAGGAGAATGTAGTCCTCGGAGGGGAGGGCGTGTGGGCTGATAAAGTCAGTGATGTCTTCGCTGAATTGTGTGTGGGGTCCTGGTGGTCTGTAGATGAGGGTGCCTCTAAGTGTGGTCTTGGGGTCGGTGTGTATCTGGAAGTGAAGGTGTTCGGCGGCTGTGAGGGTGTCGTCGGAGCATGTCGTGATGCGGATGGTGTTCTTGTGGACGATGGCGATGCCTCCTCCTGTTTTGTTGATGCGGTCCTTTCGGATGATCTTGTAACCGTCCGGGATGGCTATGGCGATGTCGGGCGCTGATGAAGCGTTCATCCAGGTTTCTGTAAGAAAGGCGACGTCCGGTGTTGTGGTGTCTAGTAGGTTCCATAGTTCAATGGCGTGTCTGTGGGAGCGAGCGGGTGTTGAGCAGGATGCACTTCAGGTGGTTATTGTCTGAGTTCTGTTTGGCGTTTGTGGATGTAGTGTGGGTCTTGATGCAGCAGAACTTGCAGGATTGGCAGGTGGAGGGTCCATGGGTGCGTCCTGGGGCGGCTTGGTGGCAGTCGGGGAGACGGCCAGTGTTGAGTGCAGAGAGGGTTGCGGCGTCGTACGTTAGGCGGGTGGAGTGGGTTTTGCGGGGGCCAGGGGGTCTGGCGCTGGGCGCGGTCCAGGCGCGGACGGGCGTAGACGGGCTTACCTTTGGCGCGCCCACTGCGCGTGAACGCTGCGCGTATGTCGCTCTAACATAAGTGGAGAGTGGAGGGGGGCGGAGCGAGGGAGGAGCAGCTGGGAGGCGGGAGCGGGGTGGCGAGTGGGGAAGGAATCGATTTGGAGATGATGTAGGGGACGGGGGTGGGACCGCGGGGAAGCAGCAGCAGGGACGGGCCGAGAGGCACAACAAAATGGCACCAGAATAATAATGCAGCCGAGATCGGGGCACAGTCAGGAGGTCACCAGCACTAACACTAAAACAATGCAAAGCTAGGCACAGATGCAGGGGTGCGACAACAAACGGACGAAATCACGATTAAGATGCAGTGGTACGATATTAGACAGATGAAATCAGCGCCAATACCAAAATGATGCAAAACAATGCTAATCTGGGCCAAGATGCAGGGTTACGATACCAAGCAGATGGAAGCAGATGGAATTACGAGGCCAGGCAGTCCAAGCAGATGGAGTCTAGGCACAGGATGGCAAAAGCGAATCAGGCACAGTCAGGAGCGGGAGGAGCGACCGGTTATGACCAGGTCAGGTCGGCCACAGTTCCTCTCGCGGCTCTTATCTTGGGATACCAGTGGGAGGGAGGAGCAGCTGGGAGGCGGGAGCGGGGTGGGGAAGGGATCGATTTGGAGATGCTGTAGGGGACAGGGGTGGGGCCGCGGGGGGGCAGGGACGGGCCGAGAGGCACAACAAAATGGCACCAGAATAGTAATGCAGCCGAGATCGGGGCACAGTCAGGAGATCACCAGCACTAACACCAAAACAATACAAAGCTAGGCACAGATGCAGGGGTGCGACAACAAACGGACAAAATCACAATTAAGATGCAGGGGTACGATATTAGACAGATGAAATCAGCGCCAATACCAAAATGATGCAAAACAATGCTAATCTGGGCACAGATGCAGGGTTACGATACCAAGCAGATGGAATTACGAGGCCAGGCAGTCCAAGCAGATGGAGTCTAGGCACAGGATGGCAAAAGCGAATCAGGCACAGTCAGGAGCGGGAGGAGCGACCTATTGTGGGTCACTTTCCTTGAACTCTACCCAAATATTACGCAACATAAAGATGTTAACCACATTAAAATTAAACAGTGACAAGCATGAATTGTCTAGTTATAAGTCAGCATAAACACGATTTGAAAATACACAGTGCCCTTCCCACCATAGTTTATATTGCACTTATTAGGTCATGTGGGGCACAGAGCAATCACTTGCAGATTTACCCAGGTTTAATATTTACCCGGTGATGGGAAAAATGCTTTTGAAGGAGAAGCTGGAAGCGGCGCAGTGATGGACAGTCCTCTTGGAGAACACTTATTCCAAGAGAAATTATGAAGGGGGTTTTGGCAAGAGCTGCTTGCTCCTGTCGTTAGATTCCCCTCTCTCGCCTCTTCCCCCTTGAACGACACCCCATCACTCTCCAACTGAGACACTGGTGGCATTGGGAAGGGCTGCCTGGTGTTAAAGTCGCAAGTCACCTGAGGACCTTCAAGCCAACAGGGTTGCAGAAGATTACTTTCTCATTTCCTCTGCCTGCTTTTCCTTCCAAGTTCAATGCCTCTCTGAAAGCACCAAAAGAAGTAGCCCATGATCCTACATTCAGAGGTGATAAAAGAGCAAGTTTTTGAGGAACATCCCGTTTAAACCG
Organism: Lissotriton vulgaris; assembly: GCF_964263255.1. Taxonomy (NCBI): domain Eukaryota; kingdom Metazoa; phylum Chordata; class Amphibia; order Caudata; family Salamandridae; genus Lissotriton; species Lissotriton vulgaris. Next base: position 910,805,993 of record NC_141694.1, read on the forward strand.
AAAAGTCATTTGGTTCAGGAAAGTCGTCATCCAACAAATGTGCTGTGTAGTGGGCCATAAACAAGAGTTTAACTTTCAAATTCAATGTCAGTTGCATTCTTCCACTAACGGTACTTTCACCTTGGCATTATCTGTCCTTCATCTCTCATGCCATCATTTACATTCATACTGATTCTTGCTATAAAATAGTTATATATTTGAACTAACTATTCCCCTTTTATTTGTCCTTTTAGACTTCCCTTGCTGGTGGAAAACACCACATTACGCAAACCATACTCATAAGACTAATATTCTAATTCTACCAAAACTATTTAGCAATGATAAGAACAAGTTACTTACCTTCGGTAACGATAAATCTGTAAGAAACATAGGTTAGTTATAGATTCCACACCTTAGAATTACCTCCAGGCGTCAGACTGGATCTGGAAAGTTTTTCATCAGCAGTACCCCTGCGCCTCAGAAGGTGGTGTTGTTTGACTATAAGTTAGTCGTTGGCATCGTGGTCGCCGGGATAACGTTGTGGTAGCTACACAGACCCCGCCCTTGCATGCTGATGTCAGTTCTGTACACGACTTTCCACGCCAGAAGCTCAAAGCCATGCAAGACACTGACACAGGTGCACAAAATTAGGGGCCTGAAATGAAGTCCTTAACCCTAGAAATCAGTTTGCAGAACAGGGAGGATGGGTGAGGCGGTAAGGAATCTATCACTAACTTATGTTTCTTACAGATATATCATTGCCGAAGGTAAGTAACTTGTTCATCTGAAAGAAATAGTTAGTTATAGATTCCGTACCTTAGAATATACCCCTGTAATACCAAACCCGGAGGTGGGTCTGCGAACCAAGTTCACACCAGAAAGTTCTGGAGAACAGAACGGCCAAAGAAGCAGTCTCTCCGGACTAGGCTGTCCATGCATTAGTGTTTTGTGAACGTGTGCAGAGGTGCCCATGTAGCTGCCTGACAGATGTCATTAAGGGGGACTCGCCGTCCCATACCAGTGGTAGCTGCCGTCACCCTGGTGGAATGGGCGTGCAGTCCCACTGGAGGCTCCTTCTTTCCTAAAGAGTAGCAAGCTTTAATGCACAAAACAACCCACCTAGAGATGGTCCATTTGTGCACAGCCCAACCTTTTTTGGGGCCCACGTAGCCAAAAAAGAGTTGATCATCCACCCCGAAATGTTTGGTGCGATCCACATAGAAGGAAAGTGCACGTTTTGGATCCAGACAGTGGAACCTCTCTTCCTCATTTGAAGGATGCGGAGGCGGAAAAAAGGTGGGCAAAGTGATGGTTTGACCACTGTGGAAAGAAGTAACCACCTTGGGAAGAAAGGAAGGTCTAGTTCTGAGGAGGACCTTGTCCGGATGAACAGCTATGAAAAGGAGGCTTTTAAGAAAGCTTGTAGCTCACTCACCCTGTGTGCAGAGGTGATGGCCACCAGAAAGGCATGTTTCAAAGTCAGAAGTCTTAGAGGACAGTTATGTAGCAGTTCAAAGGGAGCGCACATAAGGTATGTAAGAACCAAGTTCAAGTCCCACTAAGGCACTACGAAGGGAACAGGAGGATAAAGGGGAGTAATGACCTTAAGGAAACGATTTACAACAGGGGACCTGAAAAGAGAAGGCTGTTCAGAAAGCCTAAGTAAGGCTGCAATGGCCGAGAGGTAGCCCTTTAGAGTGCCTAGAGCAAAGCCCTGCTGGGCCAAAGAAGAAAGGAACAAGACAACCTCAGAAAGAGAAGCGGAAAGGGGATCCACAGCCTTTGCTGTGCACCATGCCGCAAAGTTGTTCCATCTGCAGGCGCATACCGCCTTAGTGGAGGGACGCCTGGCTGCCAAGATAACATCACAGACTTCGGGAGGCAGGTCAAACAACGTCAACTACCACCGCTCAATCTTCACGCAAAGAGGTGGAGGCTGGCCAGGTTCGGTGGAGGACCGTCCCCTGCTGCTGCGACAGAAGACCCTCCCGAAGAGGCAGTCTGATCGGAGGATCGATGTGTAGCAGCTTGGGATACCAGACTCTTCGTGTCAAATCCGAAGCCACAAGAATGACTTGGGCCCGGTCGCACTTGATAGTCACCAACACTCTGGGTAGAAGTGGTATATGCGGAATGGCGTATAGAAGACCACAACTCCACTCACGACGTAAAGCGTTGCCTAGCGAGTGAAGCCTTGAAAATTCCAAAGTGCCAAATTGCTAACATTGCACGTTCTCTTCGGTGGCGAATAGATCTAACCAAGGCTCTGCCCACTTTTGAAGGAGACCTTGCACCACCTCAGAATGAAGAGGCCATTTGGGATTCATCATGCACCTGCGGCTGAGTTTGTGCACCATGGCGTTCAGGGAACCTGCCAGGTGTGGACCAAACAGGGATATGCCCCGATGTTTCAGCCATGTCCAGAGACAGAGGGCCTCCTGACATAGGGTCCACGACCCCACCACGCCTTGTTTGCTGCAGTACCACATGGCAGTGGGGTTGACCGTGAACACCTGCACTACTCTTCCACGGACAGAGGGAAGGAATGCCTTAAGTGCAAGAAGAATCACCCGAAGCTCCAGAAGGTTGAAGTGGAGCCCGGACTCAGCTGGAGACCAGAGGCCTCTGATATCCACCTCCCCCATATGGCCGCCTCATCACAGATGTGATGCATCGGTCACCACTGTAAACTCTGGTTGGGGAAGGGAGAGGGATCTTCAGTCGACCCAATCCTGGTTTGTTAGCTACCACTGCAAATGATGTGCAGTGCCCTCCGAGAACTGGACGCAAACTTACAGGTTCCCCTGATGTTGGGCCCACTGGAAGGATTAGTTACTTACCTGTAATCCTAGTTCTCTTCCAGGGGTATACTCATCAAAGTCATAAGCACTGAATAGTCCCGCCCTCGTGCGGGGACCCCGGAGCAATAGCCAATAATATGCATATATATATATATATGTATATAATATGTGATCAAGGCCTCTGTGAAGGCCGAAACGTCATGCTGAGGTGTGCCGTCTCCCCGACGAAATAAAATACACTGCTCACCTGCACTCGGGTCTCCTCTCTTCTTCTGCGCTGCGGTATCCAGGATTGGGCCCCAGGCGAGAGTAAGCAGGGATTGATATATATATATATATATATATATATATATATATATATATATATATATATATATATATATATATATATATATATATATATATATACACACACACACACACACACACACACACACACACACACACACACACACACACACACACACACACACACACACACACACACACACACACACACACACACACACACACACACACACACACACACACACACACACACACACACACACACACACACACACACACACACACACACACACACACACACACACACACACACACACACACACACACACACACACACATACATATATATATATGTATAGATAGTATGCATATACATATACATGTGCAGCCCAAAATAACCATACTAGGCTCAAAAGACTGCCTCCAAATGCCTGAAAAATCTTTACATTTGTTAAATAAAGACATATAAATTACATTATATGAAAATGCAAAGAAGAAAGCACTGCCTTTGTTGACTTTGAAACACACAACCTTTATTTTCAAAGGTAAAACAGGCAGGATCATGGAGGCAGCTTTAGCCTAGATAGGCTGCATTGTAACAATAGGAAACAAGCATTTGCAATGCAATAGGTCTCGCATTAGGTAAGTTTGAGCTATTGGTATTGTAAATGACAATTTTTTTATTTAGGTTTTGTTTTTGAAAATAGCGAAATTAATAGCTTTGTCATTTACAATGCCAATAGTTATAACTTTCGCAAATGCGACACCTATAGCATTAGTAATGCAATATGTGTTGTATTTACGTGACTTACGTGTATTGATATTACAAATAATAATGGCTTTTAATTTTTTTTCAATAATTAATACTTAAATAAAAGTTATTGTAATTTATAATGGCAGGGATGGGTGAGGGGTGGGTGCGGGGTTGTGACGGGGTGCGGGGGTGTGACGGGGTGCGGGAGTGTGACGGGGTGCGGGAGTGGGACGGGGTGCGGGAGTGTGACGGGGTGCGGGAGTGTGACGGGGTGCGGGAGTGTGACGGGGTGCGGGGGTGTGACGGGGTGAGGGGGTGTGACGGGGTGAGGGGGTGTGACGGGGTGAGGGGGTGTGACGGTGTGTTGAAAATGTTCAGATCATTCCTCAGGCTCTTTCCCTTAGTCAGTGCCTGTGCTACACAATTAGTGCTGCGTACATATTTGTACAAGACATCTAATTTTCCTAGGAGCATCTGTCACCCAATTTTCTATTTAATACAACACAAGCTCAAATTTTCCATTAACTCGGCATTCACCATAGCCCACAGCTGCACAGAGTGTATCCTTTCCAAATCTGGGGCCCATTGTTTATCCGAGTGCTACTTCCAAAACACACTTCAGAATCAGTTCAAGTCAGCCAGGCATGAATGACTGCCCACACTACATTGGATTGTACACTACTTGTACATTTACCTAGCACAGCTATACAAATCTAGAATAAATCCCAAAGCACTGACTGGGATTTAGAATCTACGGCTATAACCTGATTCAGTAGTGATCCCTTTGTTCGGTATAGGTTTACACAGTAGTGAGATACAGATGGGGCAGGAGGGAGAGCAAGAACTGCACCTAATCTATATAGCTGAAATATACATGGTTGAGTTGGTTTGCTCACTAGCCTGCCACCCCACCCAAATTACTGTGACTGGTGGGCTGTGGTAGAAAGTGAAAAGGTCCCGTCCGATCCCACTTGCCTGGATTCTGGCAGTATACCTAAAGTACTTATAAATAAACGCTGTTAGCGTTACGCAGAGATCGGCCAATGCCACTGCTTGTAGACCACTGTCTGCAATCCAGTCACAGGGAAAGTGACGAGGACAAATCCGCCATACTTCAGGCAAGGCAAACCACCCCTCATCTTGAAATCGGCTTCAAAGTAATCAACGGCTTTAGGGGGGGCGGGGAGGGGGGGATGATAAGCAGCACGAATCTTAGGTTTTCGTTTCACTGGGAACCCCCCCATTCAGACATTTTGGACATTGTGAAAGAAGCTAGTTTTAGGCCATGATATCCTCAGAGGCCTTCAGCGCAGCTAGTTTTAGGCCATGATATCCTCCGAGGCCTTCAGCGCTCTGAAGTGAATGAAGAAACATTTCTAGAGCGCATGGTTACCCAGGAGCATCCCAGCGCTAAGTGGTGCAAGCACCACTGAGACAAAATGACGTTCAAAGTATAAAACAGACAGAATTCAGAGTAACAAACAAAAACACTAGCTTGCGACGCAGATTAATCAACATTGTAAGTGCAGAGATGCAAAAAGGTTGGTAGATACACAATCCAAGCAATTGGATTAAAAGTTAACTTCTCTTGAAACTTGAGGCACTTTGCTTTTCGTATGTTGTATTTTGCTTCAAAATAAAACGGCTGTGCTGCATAGTAATTGATCAGAATAAGGGCAAAGCACAAAGGACCAGTACAGTTAATGATTTGCCAGAGTGGTTCTGTAATCTTGGGCGGTGACAACAGAGTTGGGAAAAGACATTGTGGCCAAAACCCCGCTCTCCCTCCGTAGAAAACGTCAGACAGCCAAAGGCACAGAACGGCGGCGTCTGCCTGAGTCGGCTCAAGGCAGGCCCAGAGTGCATTCCTGAAATAGCGGCCAGAAAACAGATGCAGACACTTGCAGCCGCAGTCTTTTCATCCTCGTTACTGAAGCCCCGCCCAAACATAAATCAACAGGAACAACTAGGCAAATGTCATTCTGAGAAGGCACTGGCAGGGCAGTGAGCAGGTAGGGAGTTCATCCCTAGCTCATATGTTAGCATGCCTAGGATTGATCCACAACGCCGCTAAAAGTTTAGCGATAGAGCGACCAGATCTTGGGAACCAAAAGCCGGGACATTTTACAACAAGTGTGCGTGTGTACTTCTAGCCCTTGTTTCATAGTCTCAGTATCACAACAAACAATCACAAAGGAGGGATTCTTAACTCAAATGCAGCTATCCAGATCTGTGTGCAGACATTATTATGAAGAGTCTACTGTAGCCAACATTCAAGGATTTCATTTATTTCCATAGCATTACGAACCAGGTAAGAAACGAGAGTGCCGCTGCGCTGCCTGCGGCGACCCGGAAGCTCTTGGCCGGCCGGCCAATCCACTCGCGGCCGACCGGAAGTCCCGCCTCCTGAGGTCCGCGAGGTCTGCGAGCTGCCGGCGCATGGAGCGCCCTGCCGTCCGGTGTAGCCCGGGTCCCCAGGAGGGGGCCGGGGAGAAGGAGGAGTGTGACGCCTGTTGCGGGGCTCCTCTGGCCTGAGGGAGCCCCGATTTAGATGAGGAGACGCGCCGTGAGGAGCCCTGCCGGAAGAGCGCAGTTGGTGAGTGGGGCCCAGGGCTGATGTAAAGTGCGTGCGTGCCTGTGTGTATGACGGGGGGGGGGGGGGGAGTGTGTGCGCGCGTGTGTGCGTGTGTGCGCATGCGTGACTGTGTGTGATTGAGAGAGAATGCGAGGTAGGGGATAGTGTGCCTGTATGGGTGCCGTATGCCTGCGTGTGCATGAGCGCGCCTGTGTGTGTGTGTGTGTGTGCGTGCATGCAGAGGGGTGGGGGCTGCCTGTGTCTGTGTGTGAGAAAGGGCTTTGCGCATGCGCAGCTACCAGACGCTCGCTCCCGAGGTGAAATCTGACCTCGTCAAAGCGCGCGTCTGGTAGCTGTCCACATTCCTAAATACGGGCCACAAAAGGTCTGAAGCAGACACTCTCAATGCTCACGCATTGAGAGTAGGTCTGCTCGACCTAAAAACTGGCGTCGTGCTTTTAAGACCTCTATGAGCCTCCAGGCTCCCATCATGCACCACAGGTGACAGTTAGGTCAGTTCTTTTGGACGGCGTATAACAGTGTAATCACAGCATGGGTAACATGTAAAATAGCCAGTTCTGGTATTCGTCCGGGGAGGAGGGTGGGTGTGCTTATGACTTTGATGAGTATACCCCTGGAAGAGAACTAGGATTACAGGTAAGTAACTAATCCTTCTCTTCCAGGGGATACTCATCAATAGTCATAAGCACTGAATAGAGTAGCAATCCCATCCCACACCCTGCGGACGAACACCAGATCTTCTAAACATCACACTATTATATGTATTACCCAAACAAATTCCTCAGGGATACCTGACCAACTTGGGCATCCGCCTGAGTATCAGAATCAAGGCAGTAATGGCGGACAAAGGTGTGAACCGACCGCCACATAGCTGCCTTACAAATTTCATGCACAGGAACATTTTTAAGCATTGCTATAGTAGCAGCCTTCCCTCTAGTGGAGTGCGCTCTCGGTCTACCCGGGAGCTGCTTTCGTGCCAACTGACAACATAACAAAATGCATGACACAATCCATCTAGAAAACTACCTCTTAGACGCAGGCAAGCCCGTATTCAGAGGACCGTAGTTCACAAACAGATGATCAGACTTTCTGATACTTTTAGTTTTATCAAGGTAAAACTTCAAAACCCTTTTCATATCCAAAGAGTGCAGAGCTTTTTCTGCTGAAGAGCTCGGATTAGCAAAAAACGTAGGTAGTGTCACTGATTGGTTTATGTGAAAATCTGAGATTACCTTAGGAAGAAATCTGGGATGAGTCCGAAGCACCACTATTCGCATGGAAAACGAGATAGGGTTCTGTTGCACAAAAGGCCTAAATCTCGCTCACCCTGCGCGCAGAAGTGATAGCCACAAGGAAGGAGACCTTCCATGTCAGATGTTGAAGAGAAGCTTTATGTATAGGTTCGAATGGAGGACCCATCAACCTAGACAAAACCACATTAAGCTCCCAAGGAGGAGAGGGGGCCCTCACGGGAGGATACACCTTCCTGAGACCCTCTAGAAAATCCTTCACAACTGGCATTTGAAAGAAAGAAACCCGAGTAGGAGACTTTCGATATGCTGTTATTGCTGCCAGATGGACCTTAATAGATGAATACTGCAAACCTGCTTTGGCCAAAGAAAGTAAGTATGGTAACAGTACCTGTTCCTGACCTCGAACCGGGTCATGACCTTCAGCAGCACACCAAGTGAAAAATCGCTTCCACTTGAAAGCATATGTCTTTCTTGTAGAAGCTCTCCTTGCCTCTTTTAAAATGAACATACAGTCCTGAGAGAGACCTAGATGACCATACTGGACGAACTCCGGTACCATACTGCTAGCTTCAGGGACGGCAGGTTGGGATGGAACACCCTGCCGTTCTCTCTCGTCAGCAGATCCAGATAGCAAGGAAGCCTCTAGTGCGGCACTTTGGAGAGATGCAGGAGATTCGGGTACATCCATTGGCGGGGCCAATCCGGAGCTACCAGAATCATGTCTGTCTTGGACTTGTACAGTTTCTTGATCACCTAGGGAATGAGTGGAATCGGTGGAAAAGCGTAGAGTAATGTCTCTGACCAGTCTATCCACAGAGCATTCCCCTTGGATCCTCGTTGTGGGTACCTGGATGCGAAGACGCGGCATTTTGCGTTTTCGGCGTCCGCAAAGAGATCGATTTCTGGTAACCCCCAGGTTTGGAAGACATCTCTTATTACTTCGTCTTTTAAAACCCAGTCGTGTGCTTCTGCGAAGTGTCTGCTTAGTTCGTCTGCTTGGACGTTGAGAACACCGGGCAGATGGACAGCTGAAATCTTCATACCCCGAGCCAGAAGCCACTTCCAGATTGCTTGTGCTTCCAGAGACAGGGGCCTGGATCTCGCTCCGCCCTGCTTGTTCAGATAGTACATCGTTGTTGTATTGTCCGTCTGAACAAGCAGAGAGGTTGTCTTGAGCACAGGGAAGAAAGCCTTGAGAGCTAGATGGACAGCTCTGAGCTCCAACATGTTGATATGATACAACTTTTCTTTCTCTGACCACACTCCTTGAACTTGAAGTGACTCCAGATGGGCACCCCAACCCTGCAGGGACGCATCTGTCACCAGGGATCGTTTGGGCATGTCCTCCTGAAAAGGTACTCCCACAACCAGATGATTCCGCTGCATCCACCATTGAATGGAGATCCTCACCGACAGAGGTAGTGACAGTTTGTCTTCCCAACGGTTTGAAAACTGGGACCACTGATCCTCCAGCAACTGCTGTAGAGGTCTCATGTGCAGCCTGGCGTTTGGAACGAGGAAAATGCAAGACGCCATGAACCCTAGCAGCGACGAAATCTGTCTGGCCGTTGGTCGAAGAGTCTTTAACATTGTTTGATACTTGAGGAGAATGGAGGATAGTCTCTCCTCCGAAGGATACGCTTTTGCGTCCTTTGAGTCCAGAAGTGCGCCCAGATAGTGAATCCTCTGCGTGGGATTAAGGATAGACTTTTTGAAGTTCATGTGCAGACCTAGTCTTCGCAGCTGATGAATACAGAACGTGAGATGCTGCTGGAGTAGAACTGGAGAGGCACTCTTTAGCAGCCAATCGTCTAGATAGGGATAGACGAAAATATGTCTCTTCCTTAGGAAAGCCGCTACGGCTGCCATGCACTTTGAAAAGGTGCGAGGAGCTGACTTTAGCCCGAAGGGCAAGACTGCGAACTGGTAATGACTGGTTTGTATGCAGAACCTTAGAAACTTCCGATGCTTTGGGGCAATGGGGATGTGAAAATACGCATCTTGAAGATCTATGGTGCACATCCAGTCCTTTTGATGCAGAAGTGGAATCATTTGATGTAACGCCAGCATTCTGAACTTTTCTCGACGAATGAACTGATTGAGGCGCCTGAGATCTAGTATGGGCCTGAACTCCTTGTTTGGACCTTTCTTTTGAACTAGAAAGTAACTGGAGTAAATTCCTTGTCGACGTTGTGTCCTTGGGACCTCCTCGATGGCCTTCTTTAGGAGTAACACAGACACCTCCTGCTTCAAAAGTTGAAGTCGATGGAAGACAGTCTTTTGAGGAAGAACGGAAGGAGGAGATGACTTGAATCTGATTGCATATCCATTTTGCACAATATTCAGCACCCATCTGTCGTTTGTGATGTTTTTCCACTCCTCCAGGTAAAAACGCACACTTCCCCCCCACCGGAGTGGTCAACGGGCTCAGGGGAAGCAAACACTCACTGCTTTTGCTGCTGTTGCTTGTTTCCAGGAGCAGATTGTCTGGATTTGCCGCCTCTTCCTCTACCAGGACGACGATGGGAGAACTGAGATCTTCCTTGATTTTGCTGCGAAGACCATTGAGGGGTTTGAACCCTCTGCTGGCCCTGTCTCCGATCATAAGGACAGTATTTTCTCTTAAAATTGTCCTTTCTCTTCTCGAGACCTACAGCTCTCACAGTATCCAGCTCTGTCTTCATTTTTGACATCTCATCGTCTGCATGAGATCCAAAGAGCGATTTCCCATTAAACTGCAGGTTTAAAATGCGGTGTTGGGCTTCAGGCTTAAGGCCCGTAAGTCTTAGCCAAGCTGAGCGCCTTTCGCAAAGACCATGAGCATAGCCATGCGTAGACAGATCGGAAGCATCCGCAGCTGCGCTAATCACCTGATTAGACACTAGCCCTCCTTCATGAAGGATTTCCAGGAAGTCATTCTTGTCCTCTTTGGGAAGTTTTTCAGCGAACCGGGATAAGGAATCCCAAA